>NC_081555.1:161430369-161478217 GCF_963082655.1 Stomoxys calcitrans | reverse complement strand
AAGCTTCTCAATGAAAAGGGTACTTAAACGAAGCTTAAGACCACAACTTCGCAATGACATGGAATGGAAATGGTACTAAAACTACCGCTTCACAATGGAAATGGTACTAAAACCACAGCTTCGCAATGTAAATAGAACTAAAACCCACGCTTCACAATGGAAATGATACTAAAACGAAGCTTCTCAATGAAAATGGTACTAAAACGAAGCTTCGCAATGGAAAGGGTACTAAAACCACCGATTTGCACTGGAAATGGTACTAAGACCACCACTTCGCAATGACATGGGTACCAAAACCACCGCTTCGCAATAGAAATGGTACTAAAACCACCGCTTCACAATGGAAATGGTACTAAAACCGCAGCTTCGCAACGCAAATAGAACTAAAACCCACGCTTCACAATGGAAATGATACTAAAACGAGCTTCTCAATGAAAATGGTACTAAAACGAAGCTTCGCAATGGAAAGGGTACTAAAACCACCGATTTGCACTGGAAATGGTACTAAGACCACCACTTCGCAATGACATGGGTACCAAAACCACCGCTTCGCAATAGAAATGGTACTAAAACCACCGCTTCACAATGGAAAGGGTACTAAAACCACCGCTTCGCAATGGAAAGTTTACTAAAATAACGGCTTCCTAATGAAAAAGGTACTAAGACCACCGCTTCGCAATGACAAGGGTACTAAAATCACCGCTTCGCAATGGAAAGAGTACAAAAAACACCCCATAGCAATGGAAAGGGTACTAAAAATTCACCTTCGCAATGAAAAAGGTACTAAAACTATCCCTTCCCAATGGAAAGGCTACTCACGCCACCCCTTCGCAATAGAAACGGTTTTAAAACTTTCCCTTTCAAATACAAAGAATATTAACAGGTAAAAAGGCGTTAATTTCGACCGGGCCGAACTTTGGACACCCATTACCTCGGGTATATAAGTAAACCACCTTTCATCATAATCCGGTGAAAATGCATAATTTATGCCCCTGTAGCAGCTATATCGAGATTGGCCCAACTTTGACACAGACATTATGTGGTCTTTTAAGTACAAGTCATTATTTAATTTTGTAGGACAAAATGTTGGTCGTTTTTGGTAGCCATATCCAAATATAGACCGATCCGAACCATATACGACACGGATGTCAAAAAGACTAATATAAGTCACTATGTCAAATTTCAGCGAAATCGGATTTGATAAGTGTCTTTTATGGGCCCAAGACTTTAAATCGAGAGATCGGTCTACATGGCAGCTATATCCAAATATGGAATGATCTGGGCCAAATTGAAGAGGGGTGTCGAAGGGCCTAACACTACTCGCTATCCCAAATTTTGGCAAAATCGGACAATAAATAAGCCTTTTATGGGCCCAAGACTTTAAATCGAGAGATCGGTCTATATGGCAGCTATATCCAAATCTGGATCGATCTGGGCCAAATAGCAAAAAGATGTCGAGGGGCTTTACCCAACTCACTGTCCCAAATTTCGGCGAAATCGGTCAATAAATGCGCCCTTTATGGGGCCAAGAACTTAAATCGAGAGATCGGCCTATATGGCAGCTATATCCAAATCTAGACCAATCTAGGCCATATTGCAGAAAGATGTTGAGGGGTCGAACTTAATGTACTGTCCCAAATTTCAGCGACATCGGGCAGTAAATGCGCTCATTATGGGTCCAAGACCTTAAATTGATAGATCGGTCTATATATCAGCTATATCTAAATCTGCACCGATCTGGGCCAAATTGAAGTAGAATGTTGAGTATCCTAACGCAACTCACTGTCCCAAATTTTAACAAAATCGGACAGTAAATGCTCCTTTTATGGGCCTAAGACCCAAAATCGGCAGATCGGTTTATATGGGGGCTATTTAAAGTCCGATACAGCCCATCTTCGAACTTAACCTGCTTATAGACAAAAAAAAAGAATCTGTGCAAAGTTTTAGCTCAATATCTCTATTTTTAAATATTTTAACAGACAAACGGACGGACATGGCTAGACGGTCTTAGATTTTTAGGGTGATCAAGAATAAATATACTTTATAGGGCTATATTCCGATGTGTTGCAAACGGAATGACAAAATGAATACACCCCCATTCGTCTGGGGTAGGTATAACAAAACTAGTCTTTCCCAATAGAAATGGTACTAAAACTACTCCTTCCCAATGAAAAGGCTACAAAACAACACCTTCCCAAAGGTGTAACCCCTTCCTAATGGAAGGTGTTTTATATCTACCACTTCCAAAAGAAAAGTGTACTAAAACTGTCCCTTCAAAATGGAAGGGTCTTCTTATGAAAGGGGGTTTAAAATTGCACCTTACAATTGAAAAGTGCACTTAAACTACCCCTTACCATTTTAGTGTGTACTAAAACTACCCATTGCCATTGTAGAGGGTGCTAAAACTACCCATTTACCAATTGAGTGTGTTTTAAAATTACGCCTTGCCGTTGGAGAGTATTCTAAAACCACCCCTTTCCATTGCACAGTGTTTAAAAACAACTTGAATGTATACTAAAACTACCCTTGCCATTGGAGAGTGTACTAATACTATGCCTTGCCATTTGAGTGTGAACTAAAACTACCCTATTGCAATTTGAGTTTGTACTTAAACTATCCATTGACACTGTAGATTGTACTAAAACTATCCCTTGCCATTTAAGTGTGTACTAAAACTACCCCTTGCCATTGGAGAGTGTTCTAAACTATCCCTTGCCATTGGAGAGTGTACTAAAACTACCCATTGCCATTTGAGTGTTTACTAAAATTACCCTTTGACATTGGAGATTGTATTAGAACTATCCTTGCCATTTGAGTGGGAGTTAAAACCGTTCATTGCCATTTGAGTGTGTACTAAAACTACCGATTGCCATTGGAGAGTCTATGAAAACTACCCCTTCTCCATGAATAGTTCTTTAAAACTACTCCTTCGAAATGAAAATGGTTTTATAACGACTTATTCTCAATGGAAATGTTACTAAAATTACACCTTTCCAATAAAAGAGGTTCTCAAACTACACTGTCCCAATGGGAAAGGTACTAAAACCACCTCCATCCAGTGAAAAGGGTACTTAAAGTACACATTCGCAATGGAAAGGTACTAAAACTACCTCTATCAAGTGCAAAGGGTACTAAACTACCAATTGCCATGGGAGATTGTACTAAAATCATCCCTTGCCATTGGAGTATGAACTAAAACTATTGTACTACTTTCCATTTGCGTGTGTACTAAAACTACCCATTGCCATTGGAGAGTGTACTAAAACTATGAGTGTGTACTTGAGTGTAATCATTGCCATTTAAGTGTGTACTTAAAGTATCCATTGACACTGTAGATTGTACTGAAACTATCCCTTGCCATTGGAGAGTGTACTAAAACTATCGCTTGCCATTGGAGAGTGTACTAAAACTACCCATAGCCATTAGAGTGTTTACTAAAACTAACCAATGCCATTTGAGTGTGTACTAAAACTATCCCTTGCCATTGGAGAGTGTACTAAAACTACCCATTGCCATTTGAGTGTGTACTAAAACTAACCATTTCGATTGGAGAGTTTTTTAAACTACCGCTAAAACTGGTACTAAAACTACCCCTTTCTAATGGAAATGGTACTGAAACTACCCGTTCCCAATGGAAAAGGTGCAATAACTACCCTTACCCAGTGAGAAAGTTACTAAAACTACCCCTTCCAAATGGAAAGTGTATGGAACTGGTGCCTTTAGTTTAGACAGAATCACATTCCCTTAGGACTCTCAGCGCCAGTGAAATGATTCCAATCTGTAGCATATCATTGGTTGCATTGACTTCTACATGGTGGCCCTAATGCTGCAAGTGGTCCAAATCAATTCCTGTGCGAAGGCGTCAACCTCCTTAAGTGCAAATCATTTTCCTCTCGTCATCATTGCTTGTATTCTACAAAATATATGCTTGTGGGTAGTCCTTAACCATTCACCTTTTCCATATTAAGATGTCCTTAAAGCTTGACAGATCCTGAATCAGCTTGAAAAATCTCTTTTTTTAGACTCACAGTTTGTCCCTTTGGACACCCTGTAACCTATTGGCCCCATTAAAGGGCCATATTTCAAGAATAGCATATTTCTAGAATATCTTAGATTTTTCATGCAACATCGTTTGTCGTTTCTTTCCTAGGCCTCCAAGCAATTCAAGTCGCTTTGTAAGCGAATATCTAATGGTTTGGATGTGATCCTCCACACTCGAAAATATGGTAGGTTATACAAATAACAGATAAAGAGGGAGTACGAGAGAGGCAGAGATCCTCATCTCTATGGAGGAACTTTGTCAAAACTTTTGTGTCAAATTGTGGCTTCAACGAAAACGATTCAAACCAGTTATGCTGTCAAAGGATAATAAGGCTGCAAGAGCCGATGGTTTATCATCTGAACATTTCACGACCAAATACTACACACTAACATATTCAGTGCATTAACTTGTTTATAGAATCTGACCAGACGAACGCATACACAACGATTTGAAATTTACCATACTATATGTGCGCTGCGCAGGATGGGAGATAAATCAGAAAAGTCAACTTTCCATGATATGCAAAATATTTTTGTACTATTGTGAGGTAAAATAAAGTCTACAATCAACAACTAATCTGGCAAGGAGGGTCAAAGTAGGTCTAAAACTGTCTACCCCCTAGAGGACACAATTATATAGTATCACATTTGGCCGAAATTTTTGCCTTACTTGTAATTTATCTTATTTTGTGTATAAAAATTCTTCAAACTTTTTTTTTTGAAAAATTCAATTTTTTTAATTTTTTCCAATTCTTTATGTGTGTTATTTAAAATTTTACTTCAAGTTTTTCCTTTTAATGTAACACTCGTATTTCTGTTAAACCACAAGTGCATAAAAATCTTCGCTTTTAATGAACCACAAGGTGAAATGATTTCCTGCCCTGCTATGTGGTACTACACAAAAGTGGGGCATATGTGAATGTTCCGTCTATCAAATACAAGGTGGAAAAACTAAACTTTGTAATGGACGGACAGACAGACAGACAGACGGGCGAATGGACGGATGGTCAACCTTTTCCAAAGCCATTACAATGTGGTTATTGTTTGAAATACAACTGCAACCAAAAGCAATAAAAACAGCCATCAACAGCAATAACAATAACAACAACAACAAGAACAGCAAAGTACAAACGAGTCCATAAACCTATGAGTGATCGGGGCAAAACAGACGCACATAGTTGTATCCCAGAAAGAAAAATGCTCGTAAATCACCTTTACTTCAGGGTGATGCTGCTGCTGCTGCTGCTGATGTTGCCAGCTAAAAACATCATCAACTGCATATGGACGGATACCAATTGTAAATAGTCATCATCAACCCAGACACCATCCATCCAGCCATCCACATCTGAGCATCGACTTTAACATTCTCGGTCAATTCCCTCATCCAAAATGAATGACATCGACAACATTAACACCATTTGATGATTATGATGAAAAGTGAAGATAAAACGTTTGCCAATACCGAGTTCAACTATTCCAAACTATTCGAATAGTTGTTGTTGTTGTTGTCAGTGTTCCTCTTGCCTTGTGCTGATAATGGATATGGGCGCAGAAATAGTTTCAACAACTCCATACATTCAGCCATTCCACTACTCTACAGCCTCATCAACATCATCATTCACTTTGCCATTATTATCATCATGCGTAGACTCAGCAAAACAAGTGAGGAATTTGATAGGACCAGTGTTGCCATTAGGGAATATTTGGCGAATATTAAAAAAAGCAACTCATATAACACAGACGGACGGACATGGCTTAATAGACTTAAACTTCCTAACGATCAAGAATATCCATACTCTATGGATTTTTAGACCAATATTTCAAATTGTTACAAATGCAGTGTCGAAGTTTGCATAACCCTTGGCTGGTGGAGGATATACCATCGAATATACCATTCTAATTAGGTTTTTTGCAGAATAATACTTTCATCATAAGAACAGATATTTGGATGATTATGGCAACCATAATCTCATAACCATGTGTTGAGAATGATGATGAGAATGATACCATCACACATGCCAATTGTATCCACACACACACACACACACGCATCTCCGTATTATCACTGAACAAACTGTCAGTCAGTCAGTCAGGACATTGAAAACATGAACTATCCTTCATTCGTGCGTTCCATACAACTTCACACCGTCGTTCTATTCAGAATTTTTCGAGGGTGTTGTAATGGTTTCGATTTCCATCAATCACTCGTCCTCATATTCGTTCAACTCATTGTCCGGCACCCCTTCTCTGCTGGGCCTTGTGATGGGAAGTGGGAGAGGTATGGCTGACTACTCAATGGTCACGCATTGTTTGCCCTTTTGCACTTTGAATTGTGATTAGAAACGCAAAGGTATCTTCGTTGAATCGAAAACCAGGCTACTTGTGGTTCGTTTCGCCTGGCAGTTATATAGCACATAAGAACCACACTATGTATTGGAGAATGAGTCTTCATGGCCCAGGGAAGGTTGCACCACTTGGAAATCTCTTATATGTGTTCTATGATAAATGGACCATGGAATGCCAACACATGTTTTCGTGTTTTTGAGAAACAAAACACAACACAACACAAAAACAAATTGAAACACAATTAACTTTGAAACAAATGTTTGAATTTTGTTGTTTCCCATAAGGAACTAAAACACGAAATTCGCATGAAAACTATTAAGGTAAGTCCTATTAATACAAAAGGTAAGTCCTTTTAACTTGCTTCGAATATTAAATTAATCCATTTTTTAAAAAATTATAGAAGTTAACGGAATTGTTATAGAAATTTTTATAAAAAAACACGGGGCCCGCCACGCTGCCCCTTCTTTTGAAATTTTTTATACCCTCCACCATAGGATGGGGGGTATACTAATTTCGTCATTCTGTTTGTAACTACTCGAAATATTCGTCTGAGACCCCATAATGTATATATTGGGTTGCCCAAAAAATAATTGCGGATATATTCTTGATCCTCGCGACATTTTATGTCGATCTAGCCATGTCCGTCCGTCTGTCTGTCGAAAGCACGCTAACCTCCGAAGGAGTAAAGCTAGCCGCTTGAAATTTTGCACAAATACTTTTTATAAGTGTAGGTCGTTTCGTATTTTAAATGGGCCATATCGTTCCATGTTTTGATATAGCTGCCATATAAACCGATCTTGGGTCTTGACTTCTTGAGCCTCTAGAGTGCGAAATTTTTATCCGATTGGAATGAAATTTTCCACGACGTGTTTTGTTATGATGTCCAACAACTGTGCCAAGTATGGTTCAAATCGGTTAATAGCCTTATATAGCTGCCATATAAACCGATCATGGGTCTTGACTTCTTGAGCCTCTAGAGGGCGTAATTCTTATCCGATTGGAATGAAATTTTGAACGAAGTGTTTTGTTATGATATCCAATAACTGTGCCAAGTATGGTTCAAATCGGTTCATAACCTAATATAGCTGTTATATATACCGATCTTGGGTCTTGACTTCTTGAGCCTCTAGAGGGCGCTTTGAATGCGTTTTTGCATGAAGTATTTTGTTATGATATCCAACAACTGTGCTAAGTATGGTTAAAATCGGTTCGTAACCTGATATATCTGTCATATAAAGAGATCTGTGGACTTGACTTCTTGAGCTTCTGGAGGGCGTAATTCCCATCCGATTTGGCTGAAATTTTGCATGACATATTTCATTCTTACTTTCAACAACTGTGTCAAATAAGGTTCAAATCGGTTCATAACCTGATATAGCTGCCATATAAACCGATCTGGGATCTTGACTTCTTGAGCCTCTAGTGGTCGCTATTATTATCCGATTTGCCTGAAATTTTGTACTACGGATCCTCTCATGACCATCAACATACGTGTTTATTATGATCTGAATCGGTCTATAGCCCGATACAGCTCCCATATAAATCGATCTCTCTACTTTCTTGAGCCCCCAAAGGGAGCAATTCTTATTTGAATTGGCTGACATTTTACACAGTTCTCCAATATGTAATTTAATTGGTCCAAACCGGACCATTTCTTTTTTTATGTTTTTTTTTTTTTGCCTGTTAGGGCGAAGATCATTTTATATCACAATTTTCGTTTGTTTCGCTTTCGAGATTAGCGAATGATCGCAATTCTTATCGAATTTGGCTGAAATTTTGCACAACCACTTCTCTCAAAATTTATGCCAAGTATTATTCACGTCGGTCTATAATCTGATTTGGCTCCCATATAAACTGGCCTCCATATTCAACTTCTTGAGCCTTGGAGATGGGCTTTTGGGAATGGGGCAGTATTGTTGCCTTAAGTTTGCAGCTCCTTTATGATTGATGTAGGTTTCGCATACCAACCAATACCAACTTCTATATAGCCGATTAGATCATGAACCTAGGCTGTGGTCTTGCCCTTGATACAGGCACGCAGTAGCCGAGAAAAATGATCTTTAGGAATCATCTCCCTGAAATATGTGTCTATCAACCACTCTCGATCTATAAACTTAAAAGATGACGGGAATAGGTCGAAAAATCCTTTGCTTTTGTGTATTAGGGATTTCCTCTTTTGGAATGAAAATGAACTCCATCCCTCAGGTATAAATGATATGCTGAATTAAGCAGAATATATCCCTCTACACCGAAAAAATTATATGTGAGAAGGTTGCCCCTGTAGAGAGGAAATTTTTTCTCTACTCCCTTATAATGTTCTTTGGACTCCTACACTCATAGAAATCTACAAAAAAAAACAGCAAAAATGTTTGCTGAAACAGCAGAAAATCTGCTGAAAATGGGACAGTAGTCATATGTTGCTAAAACAGCAAACATTTTTTGCTGTTTTCAAATTAGAAAGTTAAAAAAATCAAAATTATCGGATATAATTTGAAAATTTTCCATCTTGTTTTTCAATTTCACATTAAAAGTTAATTAACTTTTGATCGGATTTAAACAAGAGCGGACAAAATAACTAATAGTATTATATTTATGCCTTTAAACAAAAAATGTGCTCCTAAAATTGGCTATTTTTTATTAATACGTAGCAATATGCCTCAACTGTTGTTGAGAAGTTCAAAAATTTTGAATGGCTTTATTCAAAAGTTTAAAATTGGTCTATATATCCATTTGACGGGAAGTGATTATTGGGGCAGAGATAGTACCTCAGACAAATTCGTGCTCTACTTCCGAATACATTTAATTTAAAAAATTAAAAATTGGTATCAAGTTTGTGATTTACTTCCAAAGCCCTTCCATTTGAGCCCCATATTGATATGTTCGGGGAATAAGTTCAGTTTAGGGGCTGCTTTGGGTGCTACCGACAAACACTTGGCTCCAAAACTGGACAAATATCCATATCGCCATGATGGGTCAAATTACCTATGTGAGGCATTTTAAGGAGGTCAAGCGCCACCAGATACATTAATACAAATTTTAATG
This sequence comes from Stomoxys calcitrans, assembly GCF_963082655.1. NCBI lineage: Eukaryota > Metazoa > Arthropoda > Insecta > Diptera > Muscidae > Stomoxys > Stomoxys calcitrans. The sequence continues at coordinate 161,468,788 of NC_081555.1, read as the reverse complement.
TCATTTTGCTAAATCTACATCTAAATTGCTTTCATTTGAATCACATATAGCCATAGTCGGCTAATATGCCCATTTGGAGGATTTTGGGGTGCGGACACCTCCCATACATGGCACAAATTTATTTTAACATATTTCTAATATACTCCCGAATACCTTTCATTTGAGTCCCATATTGACATGAACGTAGTTAAAGATCCAAAATAGCCTTATAAAATGGGAGCATCATTAAATAAAAAATGTTTTTAGGTTGAGATAGCATCTCAAATCTCGAAAAAAAAGTATTTTCCAAAAAGTAATAAATGGACAGTCATCTCTAAAGTAAAATAAGATTAAATCCGCGATTAAAATTTGAAAAGGATGGCCTTGTTCTTTAGTAAATAAAAAATTAAATTTAAAGAAGGCATCTTTATTTTAAATTTTAAAATTTGGAATAAGGAAAAATCAAAAATTTTGGGCCAATTTTTTTCAGTGCAATGTAGTTAATAAGTTCGGAGGCTAATGGCTAATTAAAGTTGTTGAACTAACTTTTTGCATATTGAGTGTATACGAGATATAATATTATTTTTTCTATAGGAATCCTAGTTTTAGAGATATGGCCATTTTAAAATTTCGAATATAATATTTTTTCCAATTTTCCACAATTTTAAGATTTTGTAAGAGATTTTTCTTCCACACTATCACCTCACTAAACCTCCACACAACGAAGTAAGAAAAAAAATGCCAAACTAATATTTAAATTTAAATCTTTTACGTACCATTAGCATATTGAAAGCGATAACAAGTCCAAGATCCACGCAATCCAATCCACACAAGTGAGGGTATCGGATTGAACACCTACACGCAGCAACAGCAAATGATCCGATTCAAATCCATCAAATACAAGCCCCAAATCCAATGAACCATGAATGGCATCATTGACTGCAGTCGGCAGTGAGTGACAGCGATTTATAGCTATGTGCTTACAGCGGAGATCAGCAGTTAAGAGTTTCCAAAAAACAAAAAAAAAAGGCAGTCTACAAAAATTCGTTAGGGCAATTTGAAACTATTCAAATGGGATTTTTAAACAAATGAGATAGCAATGGTCTTCATTTAAGGGATTTTTAAGCTTTTGTTGAGGGTATGGCTAAACACCAGCAGTGGATTATAAGACAGTTGGTCAGCATGTTGACCCTTTGTAGTTGGTCATTCTTCCGCTAGTGCAGTGTTTGGGATTTTTGTCGATTTTTCCAAATTTTGTGATTATGATGACGTTGCCAGTGATAATGAGGCTTATACTACTTATGAGCTTGATTATGATCTTATTAATTATATCATTTTCATTATAATTAGTGTATCACACCGCTTCATTAACAAACAAATTTAGTTTCAAAATGTTTACTGTGATTTTCTTAAAAATTGCCTTCCTTCACAAAATGAAATAAAGGCAAGCAAAAGGTTGATAAGTTAGCGCCCTCTAGAGCCTTAAGAAGTTAAATCGGAATATATATTCATGGGGAGAATATATATATTTTATGGGTTCTTAGACGAATATTTCTTGGTGTTACAAACAGAATGATGAAATAAGTATACCTTCTTCATTCTATGAAAAGGTTGACAAAATATCAGTAAACATCAAAAGTGTCTAAAAAAAACAAAAAATTTTGAAATTTTTTATTGAATTTTTTATAAAAAAAAACAAAATTAAAATTAAAATATATAAAAAAATCTACATGTTTTTGAAAAATCAAATTTTTACAAAATATTTAATAAAATAACAAAAAACTAATTTTGACATAATTTTCTATTAAAATAAGATTTTGACAAAATTTTCTATAATAATAAAAATTTGACAAAATTTTCTATAAAAATAAAATTTTGACAAAATTTTCTATAAAAATAAAATTTTGACAAAATTTTCTATAAAAATAACATTTTGACAAAATTTTCTATAAAAAAAAAAATTTTGACAAAATTTTCTATAAAAAAAAATTTTGACAAAATTTTCTATATAAATAAAATTTTGACAAAATTTTCTATATAAATAAAATTTTGACAAAATTTTCTATATAAATAAAATTTTGACAAAATTTTCTATAAAAATAAAATTTTGAAAAAATTTTCTATAAAAATAAAATTTTGACAAAATCTTCTATAAAAATAAAATTTTAACAACATTTTCTATAAAAATAAAATTTTGACAAAATTTTCTATAAAAATAAAATTTTGACAAAATTTTCTATAAAAATAAAATATTGACAAAATTTTCTATAAAAATAAAATTTTGACAAAATTTTCTATAAAAATAAAATTTTGACAAAATTTTCTATAAAAATAAAATTTTGACAAAATTTTCTATAAAAATAAAATTTTGACAAAATTTTCTATATAAATAAAATTTTGACAAAATTTTCTATAAAAATAAAATGTTGACAAAATTTTCTATAAAAATAAAATTTTGGCCAAATTTTCTATAAAACTAAAATTTTGACAAAATTTTCTATAAAAATAAAATTTTGAAAAAATTTTCTATAAAAATAAAATTTTTAAAAATTTTCTATAAAAATAAAATGTTGGCATAATCTTATAAATAAAAATAAATTTGTGATTTTTTATATGTTTGTTAGTTTGTTTGTTTGTTCCGTATAGACTAAAACGGCTGAACTGATATTCACAGATGGTAGATTTTGAGCCCTCGGTGTATGTAGGGTACCAAATTGTTTGATATTCGAAAGGGGGGGCGGACCCTCCCCATACCACCATTTTCGAAAACGCCAGACCTCGGAGATGGGTGCACCGATTAAAGCGAAATTTTGCATGACACCTTATGGTACACCAAAAAACACGAAATTGGTATACAACTTTGGGGTCAAATAACCTTAGGGGACGCCCCATCCCAAAACCCACCCGAACGGACGTGTTTACCGATTGGGACAATATGGGTATCAAATGAAAGGTATTTAAGAGTTTAGTACGAACTTGGCATACAAATGTCACCCTTAGTGTGTGGGGGTCGCCCACCCCAAAAACACCACCCAACAGGAGACTTTTATCGCTTTGCGCAATATGGGTGTCAAATGAAAGGAATTTAAAAGTAGAGTACAAACTTGACAAAAAATGTATTCCTTGGCGTCTAAGGGACCCCCTACCCTCCAAAACCCCCTAGCACGGCATATTTACCGATTGGGATAGTATGAATATCAAATGAAAGATATTTAAAAGTATAACAAGTAAAAAGGCATTAAGTTCGGCCGGGCCGAACTTTGGATACCCACCAACTCGGGTATGTATGTAAACCCCATTTCGCCACAATTCGGTGAAAATTGCATAACTTAAGCGCCCAAATTCGGCAGGGACATTGAGTGGCCTAATATCTATTTAATTTTGTAGAACAAAATATTGGTCTTTTTGGCAGACATATCCAATTATAAACCGATCTGAAGGTGGGGTGGGGGGACCCTCCCCCTTAACCTAATTTTCAGAAACGCCAGATCTCGGAAATGGGTAGTGCGATTTTAGCGAAATTTTGTGTGCACTCTTATATTGTAGTACCCTTAAAACAAAAATTTGTTATCCAAATTTCGGATAGGGTACCTAGGGGGGCCGCCCCACCCTAAAACCTACCAAACATATATTTAGACCAATCACGATAATATGGGACTCAAATGAAAGGTATTTAGGATAAGAAAGCGTATCTGATATCCAACTGTCGGACCAAGTGCTAGGGGGACCACCCCAAGCCCCAAAACACCCCTCAATCGGACATATTTACCGACCATGGCAATATGGGACTCAAATGAAAGGTATTTGCGAGTAGAATACGAATCTGATATCCAAATGTCGGGGACCACGTTTCTGGGGGTTCACCCCTTTCCCAAAACACCCCCCAAACAGGACTTATTTACTGACCATGGGAATATGGGGCTTAAATAAAAGGTATTTGAATGTAGAATACGAATCTGATATCCAAATATGGGACCAAGTGTTTGGGGGGCCTCACCCCCCAAAGGGGAAAAATTTACGACCATAGCAATAGGGGGCTCAAATGAAAGGTTTTTGGGAGTAAAGCACGAATTTGATATCAATATTCCGGAAATGTGTCTATAGGGCCACCCCACCCCCACAACACCACCCAAATAGGAAGTATTTGCTGACTATTGCAATATTATGTACAAAAAAGAGGGTTTTAGAGTAGAACACGAATCCGATATATATTTTCAAGGCCAACTCACTGAGTGGCCGCCCATCCCCCAAAACACCCCCCAAGCCGGTCATGTTTGCCGACTATGGAAATATGGGGCTCAAATTAGAGGTATGTGAGAGTAGACCACGTATCTGGTATCAACATTAGGGCCCAACTGTCTAGCGGACGTCCCACCACCATAACAACCCACAAATAGGACGTATTTGCTCACCAAGACAATTTGGGTCTTAAAGAGAGTGGAACTAAATATTCATAGATTTTAGGGCCAATACCCCAAACCGGACATATTTGCTGACTTTTGCAATAAGGAGTTTAAATGAGATGAGAAAACGAATTTGATATCGAAATTTGAGGCCAATGGCAATATGGGGTTCAAATAAATGATATTTAGATATATGAGAATAGAGCACGTTGCTGATATATTTTCCGGGCTTAGTGTTTGGGGGACCACACCAATCCCCAAAACACCCCTAAATCGGGCATATTTACCGACCATGTCAATGTGCAGCTTGAATGAAAGGTATTGGGGGTTAGAGCATGAATTGATATCCGCTTTCGGGACCAATTTTTTTGGGGTCTAGCCCTTTCCCAAAATTCCCCACACACAGAAATTTTTTAGTGACCATCGCAATATGGGGCTTAAATAAGGGTACTTGGGAGTAGAATACGAATTTGATATCCAAATATAGGACCAAGTATTTAGGGCATCATCCCTTTCCCAAAACACCCCCAAAAGGAAAAAATTTTTCGACCATGCCAATATGTAGCTCAAATTAAAGGTATTTGAGATTTGAAAACGAATTTGATAACCTATTTTGGGACCATGTGTTTGGGGGATGCCTCATCCTGCAAACTCCCCTCAAAACCAATGGCAATATAGGGTTTTAATAAATGGTATTTGTGAGAAGAGCACGATGCTCATATTTTTTCAGGGCCAAGTATCTGGGGGACCACTTCTCCCCCGAAAACACCACTAAATCAGACATCATGAGAATATTGGGCTGAAATAAAGTATTTTAAGAATGGACTACACCTTACATCCAAACTTAAATTCGTTGACCAATAAAGATCATATGGGATTCAGATAAAGGCACTTATATTGTTGAACTCTTAGTCAAGTTAGCATGGTATATAGCACTTAAAGATCTTCGAAAATAAATATTCCAAGGAAACTTTTGTTTCATATAAATTAAAAGAAGGCGCAGCGAAGCGGGCCCCGGTCAGCTAGTTTTCTATGAAGAAAAAATTTTGACACAGATAAAGTTTCCAAACAAAGTTTTGACAAAATTTTCTACTAAAAAAAAAAATTTAAATTGCTCTTACATCGCACAGTGGGATAGAATCGATAATCTAACTCTTTGAAATGGTTAGAGCTGTTGTCATTAGTTCTTCAAATTTCACTTAAGGTTCCAGAACTCAAATGAAGATTTGTAAGCCTTATAAATTATTGGAAATGCCGAAGGGGAAAACTTCAGGACTCTGTCGTTTGGACCACCAAGGACCTTGAAATTTTGCACATGATATTTATAGCACCTCACACAAATTGCACTGTGTTATTATAAAAGTGACAAACACCGTTGAAGAATACTGAATATATCATAAAGATGTTGTATTGATACTTGGTATTGCATACATTAACCTATCATTCAAATTACATAGACACTACAGTATATAGGGAATAAAAAAATTATCATTCCTTCATGGTGCCTTGAAGTGGCTTCTGCGATTGGCTTCCAAAGAACTTAAAAAAGCCCCCATTCCCCTGCTCATTCCTCTACTGATACAATACTTACACTGTCCCTAATAGATTTGTTCTTTTTTTCTACTTTTCCCACTTCTTCATCATCCATATCGTTTTGGCGTATTCGTTTTGCTGCATGAACTTTGTCTTATTTAATGGAAATGATCCATTCATTCATGGTGATCACTGGCTACCACTGTTGCAACTTGCAACTGTTGCCAAGATGCAACTGCACTTTCAGTGTGTTTCTATCTAAGGCTTCACTGCACCCTGCCACTGAAGCGGGACCTTAGCAATCAGTGGTAAATGAAACGAAAATGGCACAACGACGATGGATGATGATATGATGATGAAGATGCTGATGCCGATGCCGATGCCAATGCAGATGAGGAGATGAGTGGCTCCATAACCATAACGACATTTGCTTGATACTGTAGATGATGAAGGTTTTGGAATTTCATGGTGTTTTTCCTGGGGTTATATGTATAACTCTAGTTATGAGTGATGCTTAGTGTTTCTCTGTTGGCATATGGTTAGTACGAGTGGTGACGATTGACAATCTCATTTTCATATCATTTTGTTCAACAGACACAAAATGAGTTGCAGAATGAAGTATTGAAGAAGAGTAATGAAGAACAGTGGTTGTCTCCAAAGGCAAAATTTTAATGAATTTTTTTCTAAAGCAATACAGATGCCTTCAGGGACTGGTCACGATGATCTTGTTGCCAGCCTTACGTTTATGTTTACTTACCTCCACATTTCTTTACTAGGTCAATTTCGAATCTACCAATCTAAGAGTGATGCCGCTCAGAGTCTAAATAGAAAATCACTACAGAAAATTATGCCCGTCTTTCCACGAATTTCGGAAGTGGTCACTCGGCTAAACAGAAGAAATCAGGATTGGGATTAATTTCGGCACAAATTCTGCATATCTATCCCTTCTAGAGCGTAGCCCCAAGAGTACCACGCAAAATAAAAAATGGACCGATCGGGACAATATAGGACTACAATGAAAAGTATTTGGGAGTAGAGCATGAATATGATATTTTAATTTGGATCCAAGTATCTAGAGAGCCGCCCAGGCCCAAAATCGCCCCTGAAGTAGTGCCCAAAATCAAAAGTGGACCGATTGGTACAATATGGGACTCAAATGAAAAGTGTTAGGGAGTAGAGTATGAATATGATATTTTAAACTGGGTTCAAGTGCCTGGGGAGCCGTCCCAAGCCCAAAATCGAACCAAAATAACCGCGCAAAATCAAAAGTAGACCGATTGGGGCAACATGAGACTCCAATGAAGGGTATTTGAGAGTTTAGTACGAGTATGATTATCGAAAATTAAAAATTGAGTGTAATTACTAAGGGGGCCGCCCAAAAACCCAAATCGTCCCAGGTGGGCCTATTAGACGAACATGATAATATGGGACTCAAATAAAAGGTATTCGCGAGTAGACTACGAATATGATATTAAAAGTCAAGTTCAAGTGATAGGAGGTTGTCTACCCCTTAAAATGCCTTTCAAAATGGGATTATTTTTCAGTTATGGTCCATACAGTTATGATTGACAAATATTCACATTTTGGAAGGTGTCTTGAGGGATAGGTTCAATAAAAGGTATTTGATGGTAGATAAACAAATTGTACTGGAGAGATACATATGGTAGTAAGAAACTTATTTTTTGCGTAGTGCTAATGAAGGCGCAGCAGAGCGGCCCGCTCTATAACTAAAATAAATAACTTATGAAAGTCTCTACCCAAAGCTCGTCACAGGCACCCTTAACGATTTTGTATGTGTTTTATCTGTTTATATGTTGTTTCTCATGTGCAACTCGTAATATCGTACTCACATAACTCATTATGATTAAATTATTTGGAAACAGGCTAACTGAAGAAGGGGGCCAAAAGAAAGGCAACGCAAAATGTGAAATATGAATAAAATTCATATTACTGTTCGTTCTTTACTTAGGAATTGCTACTGGAGATATGGATTTGCTTTAACATAGTTTCTCATATTCAACTTGGTTCGTATATCACCATATCAACTGGCGACAGACGGATGCAATGATGTTTCCGAGTGCCATTTGGGCGCCACAATAATAACTCAAGGTGTTTGCATTGATGGTAGCTGACGCGTGTTAATAGTGCTCTGATATTTTCATAAGTTTCATCTATAGTACATCTATATGTCGAAGGAGGGATAGGGATTTCTTAGGATTACAATTATTCTGTAATAAAAATCAAAATTGTGCTGGAGATTAAGATCAGTAGAAGAAGAACATTGAACTTGCCATTCCCTTCAATAGGCCAAATACGTTTAATGCAATGTTGCAGCTGCGCAGAACCGCAACTTCAATTCAATGTTTCACTGCCAGCCCTTATTAAGTAATTATCACCTGAATTTGATTAACCAGTTCCTCAAGAACAGATGTTCACTTTATACACCAAAAATTACTCAATTTGTTGATGGACTTATTCAAAGAAAACTTCAAATGGTGATGATATTTGTTCATTGATGATTGTGTTAAGGGCCCACACACATTGCCATTGCATGTTTCCTGGCACGCATGCTTACCATCATGCATTTCCAATCAACATGAAGAGTTTCAAAGTTTTTTAAAGATAGGAAATCGAATCGAATATTTTAATGAGAGAATAATACTTTGATAATATTGAATAAAGTAGTAGGTATTTAAGAGCACGCAAAACTGCTGGCAATTTGGGAAATGATACACAAGTGGGACATTTTAAGTTCGGATGGGCCGAATCTTGTGAACCCGACACCATGGATTCCGCTACAAATTTAAAGCTTGTAGGAACCGAATAAGTTTGGTTTACATGGGAGCTATATCAGGTATATCGATTTGAACCATATTCGGCACAGTTGTTGGAAGTTGTAACAGAACACTACACGCAAAGTTGTATCCAAATCGGACAAAAATTGCGGATTCCAGTGGCTCCAGACTGGAAATTGGGAACACGATTTATATGGGAGCTATATCCGCTTATATTCCGTGCTTGGGAGTCCCAACAGATCACTACACGTAAAATTTTAGCTAAATCGAACAAAAATTGCGTCTTTTAGGGGCTCCAGATGTGAAACCTGGAGATCGGAAACCTAGATGTGAAACCTAGAGAGAGACCTATATCAGATTATAGACCGATTAGTACCGTTCTTAGAAGAGTTGTTAGAAGCCGTAACAGAATGCTACATGCAGAATTTCAGACAAATCGGTCAAAAATTGCGACTTATAAGAGCTCAAGAAGTGAAATCGGGACATCGGCTTATAAGGGAGCTATATCGAAATATAGCCCGATCTAAACCATACTCGGTACAAAAGTCGAGGATCCCAACGCAGCACATTTTGCCAAATTTCAGCGAAATCGGATAATAAATGCGTTTTTTTATTTGACCAAGACATTAAATTGGGGGATCGGTCTATACGGCAGTTTTATTCAATTATAGCCCGATATTAACCATACTCAGAACGAATATCGATGAAACTAAAGCAACACATTGTGGCAAATTTCTCCAAAGTCGGATAAGAAATGTGGCTTTAATGGACCGAAGATCTTAAATCGTCAGATAGGTCTATATGGGGGCTATATCCGATATAGCCCATCTTCGAATTTAACCTGCCTATAGACATACAAAGAATGTGTGCAAAGTTTCAGTTCAATATCTCTAAAGCCTGTAGCGTAATGTCAACAGACAGACGGAAGAAAAAGTCGTCTTAGATTTTTACGACGATAAAGAATATACATACATATTAGGGTCAGAAATGGATAATTCGATATATTGCAAACGGAATGCCAAAATAAATATACACCCGTCCTTCGGTGGTGGTCATAAAGATTATTTTGTTGTTTTTTAAAGTATCCTATGGTTTATACACTTTTGCATGCGCTCAAACCAATTGTCGAAGCACTAAATCCACTCCGATTGAGACATCTCCAAGACATGATTATTGAAAGCTTCAACAGCATTTTCTTTCAACGAATATCATTGACAACGAATTTTTATCTTAAGATGCGCTCTGAATGAGCGCATCTTGAGCCGATCCCGGCTTGAGCCGATCCCTATCCTTATCCTTATCCTTATCCTTTTCATATTATCACCCCATCCTATTCATAATCAATCAAAATTTTGGAAATTTGGAAAAAATTTTGGAAAAAAACTTGTCTTGAGTTTTTGGTGTTTCCTTAACTCATACTCAAGAGATGGTTACTGCAATGGTATGATGGGAGTTGGTGTAAACCGTTACCCAAAAACCACAAAACAAATAATTTAACAATTATCCGACAAATGTCAAACCCTTAACTACCATATCACCAATTAGTTGCTTGTACTTAACTCTTTTTCGAAGACAGTTCCAATGAACTTCAATGTTTAAGACAAAAGCCAACAAAAAATGGAACAAAACACGACACATAATCGGAACAATCTTTTGGTGGCGGCCATACCGGTGTTACACAAAGTTACACCGAACTCAAACGCTGGGTCTTGGCACGCAAGCAGGACATTAATGCGTCTCACAACCTGTCAAATTGGAGGACATGTCGTGTTCGTTCGGCACGCATGGGTTTTTGTGATTTTTGACGCCAATTGTTCCCTGTTTTCCGGTTAACGTACGTTTATCGAATGGACAACAAATACAAAGTATAAACCACCATAGGAGGAGTCAAATCCTCACAACATCTGTACTCAAAGACCAGTAAACACGTGTTGTTGTTTTGTCTACCAGGGAGCCTCATAGCCCATTGCCCAATGCCCCCATAGCCAAAACCTCTTTGGAACAACCCACACGACAAGCGTCCAAACAGAAGCGACAACAATGATGACGGACTATTGAATGTTTGTTGCTACTACCACCAGTGCTTTTCTGTTGCTGCTGCTGCTTTTCCAAAGTGTTCCCACTGCTTTGCTGTTGTCATTGTTGTTAATGTTGCTCACATGTCGTACCTGGAACACATCACCTACCGACACACATGGCTTGTGACTATCAGGGAATAAAAACCACATGCATTTGTTGCTACCAGTTTCACGAATGTAGCACGACACTCGTCCATAATGTTTGACATTAAACCCATTTCGAAACACACACGTAGTTGTCTGAAATCGGTTACAGTCAACGGAAAAAGTATGCGACGCTTGCAAAACTAGATATGGAGCACGTAAGAAAAGAAAATAGTAGGTAAGGTAAGGTTAAAAAGAGGGTGTCGATATTAATCCGCCCCATAGCACTATGCACATACAACTAATCCAGCAACGGACTTTTTGTGCGGACAAGTAAAATCCTTATCCTATCCTTATCCCATCCTTATCCTATCATTACCCTATCCTTATCCTATCTTTATCCTATCCTTATCCCATCCTTATCCTATCCTTATCCTATCCTTATCCTATCCTTATCCTATCCTTATCCTATCCTTATCCTATCCTTATCCTATCCTTATCCTATCCTTATCCTATCCTTATCCTATCCTTATCCTATCCTTATCCTATCCTTATCCTATCCTTATCCTATCCTTATCCTATCCTTATCCTATCCTTATCCTATCCTTATCCTATCCTTATCCTATCCTTATCCTATCCTTATCCTATCCTTATCCTATCCTTATCCTATCCTTATCCTATCCTTATCCTATCCTTATCCTATCCTTATCCTATCCTTATCCTATCCTTATCCTATCCTTATCCTATCCTTATCCTATCCTTATCCTATCCTTATCCTATCCTTATCCTATCCTTATCCTATCCTTATCCTATCCTTATCCTATCCTTATCCTATCCTTATCCTATCCTTATCCTATCCTTATCCTATCCTTATCCTATCCTTATCCTATCCTTATCCTATCCTTATCCTATCCTTATCCTATCCTTATCCTATCCTTATCCTATCCTTATCCTATCCTTATCCTATCCTTATCCTATCCTTATCCTATCCTTATCCTATCCTTATCCTATCCTTATCCTATCCTTATCCTATCCTTATCCTATCCTTATCCTATCCTTATCCTATCCTTATCCTATCCTTATCCTATCCTTATCCTATCCTTATCCTATCCTTATCCTATCCTTATCCTATCCTTATCCTATCCTTATCCTATCCTTATCCTATCCTTATCCTATCCTTATCCTATCCTTATCCTATCCTTATCCTATCCTTATCCTATCCTTATCCTATCCTTATCCTATCCTTATCCTATCCTTATCCTATCCTTATCCTATCCTTATCCTATCCTTATCCTATCCTTATCCTATCCTTATCCTATCCTTATCCTATCCTTATCCTATCCTTATCCTATCCTTATCCTATCCTTATCCTATCCTTATCCTATCCTTATCCTATCCTTATCCTATCCTTATCCTATCCTTATCCTATCCTTATCCTATCCTTATCCTATCCTTATCCTATCCTTATCCTATCCTTATCCTATCCTTATCCTATCCTTATCCTATCCTTATCCTATCCTTATCCTATCCTTATCCTATCCTTATCCTATCCTTATCCTATCCTTATCCTATCCTTATCCTATCCTTATCCTATCCTTATCCTATCCTTATCCTATCCTTATCCTATCCTTATCCTATCCTTATCCTATCCTTATCCTTATCCTATCCTTATCCTATCCTTATCCTATCCTTATCCTATCCTTATCCTATCCTTATCCTATCCTTATCCTATCCTTATCCTATCCTTATCCTATCCTTATCCTATCCTTATCCTATCCTTATCCTATCCTTATCCTATCCTTATCCTATCCTTATCCTATCCTTATCCTATCCTTATCCTATCCTTATCCTATCCTTATCCTATCCTTATCCTATCCTTATCCTATCCTTATCCTATCCTTATCCTATCCTTATCCTATCCTTATCCTATCCTTATCCTATCCTTATCCTATCCTTATCCTATCCTTATCCTATCCTTATCCTATCCTTATCCTATCCTTATCCTATCCTTATCCTATCCTTATCCTATCCTTATCCTATCCTTATCCTATCCTTATCCTATCCTTATCCTATCCTTATCCTATCCTTATCCTATCCTTATCCTATCCTTATCCTATCCTTATCCTATCCTTATCCTATCCTTATCCTATCCTTATCCTATCCTTATCCTTATCCTATCCTTATCCTATCCTTATCCTATCCTTATCCTTATCCTATCCTTATCCTATCCTTATCCTATCCTTATCCTATCCTTATCCTATCCTTATCCTATCCTTATCCTATCCTTATCCTATCATTATCCTATCCTTATCCTATCCTTATCCTATCCTTATCCTATCCTTATCCTATCCTTATCCTATCCTTATCCTATCCTTATCCTATCCTTATCCTATCCTTATCCTATCCTTATCCTATCCTTATCCTATCCTTATCCTATCCTTATCCTATCCTTATCCTATCCTTATCCTATCCTCATCCTATCCTTATCCTATCCTTATCCTATCCTTATCCTATCCTTATCCTATCCTTATCCTATCCTTATCCTATCCTATCCTTATCCTATCCTTATCCTATCCTTATCCTATCCTTATCCTATCCTTATCCTATCCTTATCCTATCCTTATCCTATCCTTATCCTATCCTTATCCTATCCTTATCCTATCCTTATCCTATCCTTATCCTATCCTTATCCTATCCTTATCCTATCCTTATCCTATCCTTATCCTATCCTTATCCTATCCTTATCCTATCCTTATCCTATCCTTATCCTATCCTTATCCTATCCTTATCCTATCCTTATCCTATCCTTATCCTATCCTTATCCTATCCTTATCCTATCCTTATCCCATCCTTATCCTATCATTACCCTATCATTACCCTATCCTTATCCTATCCTTATCCTATCCTTATCCTATCCTAATCCTATCCTTATCCTGTCCTTATCCTATCCTTATCCTATCCTTATCCTATCCTTATCCTATCCTTATCCTATCCTTATCCTATCCTTATCCTATCCTTATCCTATCCTTATCCTATCCTTATCCTATCCTTATCCTATCCTTATCCTATCCTTATCCTATCCTTATCCTATCCTTATCCTATCCTTATCCTATCCTTATCCTATCCTTATCCTATCCTTATCCTATCCTTATCCTATCCTTATCCTATCCTTATCCTATCCTTATCCTATCCTTATCCTATCCTTATCCTATCCTTATCCTATCCTTATCCTATCCTTATCCTATCCTTATCCTATCCTTATCCTATCCTTATCCTATCCTTATCCTATCCTTATCCTATCCTTATCCTATCCTTATCCTATCCTTATTCTATCCTTATCCCATCCTTATCCTATCATTACCCTATCATTACCCTATCCTTATCCTATCCTTATCCTATCCTTATCCTATCCTAATCCTATCCTTATCCTGTCCTTATCCTATCCTTATTCTATCCTTATCCTATCCTTATCCTATCCTTATCCTATCCTTATCCTATCCTTATCCTATCCTTATCCTATCCTTATCCTATCCTTATCCTATCCTTATCCTATCCTTATCCTATCCTTATCCTATCCTTATCCTATCCTTATCCTATCCTTATCCTATCCTTATCCTATCCTTATCCTATCCTTATCCTATCCTTATCCTATCCTTATCCTATCCTTATCCTATCCTTATCCTATCCTTATCCTATCCTTATCCTATCTTTATCCTATCCTTATCCTATCTTTATCCTATCCTTATCCTATCCTTATCCTATCCTTATCCTATCCTTATCCTATCCTTATCCTATCCTTATCCTATCCTTATCCTATCCTTATCCTATCCTTATCCTATCCTTATCCTATCCTTATCCTATCCTTATCCTATCCTTATCCTATCCTTATCCTATCCTTATCCTATCCTTATCCTATCCTTATCCTATCCTTATCCTATCCTTATCCTATCCTTATCCTATCCTTATCCTATCCTTATCCTATCCTTATCCTATCCTTATCCTATCCTTATCCTATCCTTATCCTATCCTTATCCTATCCTTATCCTATCCTTATTCTATCCTTATCCTATCCTTATCCTATCCTTATCCTATCCTATCCTTATCCTATCCTTATCCTATCCTTATCCTATCCTTATCCTATCCTTATCCTATCCTTATCCTATCCTTATCCTATCCTTATCCTATCCTTATCCTATCCTTATCCTACCCTTATCCTATCCTTATCCTATCCTTATCCTATCCTTATCCTATCCTTATCCTATCCTTATCCTATCCTTATCCTATCCTTATCCTATCCTTATCCTATCCTTATCCTATCCTTATCCTATCCTTATCCTATCCTTATCCTATCCTTATCCTATCCTTATCCTATCCTTATCCTATCCTTATCCTATCCTTATCCTATCCTTATCCTATCCTTATCCTATCCTTATCCTATCCTTACCCTATCCTTATCCTATCCTTATCCTATCCTTATCCTATCCTTATCCTATCCTTATCCTATCCTTATCCTATCCTTATCCTATCCTTATCCTATCCTTATCCTATCCTTATCCTATCCTTATCCTATCCTTATCCTATCCTTATCTTATCCTTATCCTATCCTTATCCTATCCTTATCCTATCCTTATCCTATCCTTATCCTATCCTTATCCTATCCTTATCCTATCCTTATCCTATCCTTATCCTTATCCTATCCTTATCCTATCCTATCCTTATCCTATCCTTATCCTATCCTTATCCTATCCTATCCTTATCCTATCCTTATCCTATCCTTATCCTATCCTTATCCTATCCTTATCCTATCCTTATCCTATCCTTATCCTATCCTTATCCTATCCTTATCCTATCCTTATCCTATCCTTATCCTATCCTTATCCTATCCTTATCCTATCCTTATCCTATCCTTATCCTATCCTTATCCTATCCTTATCCTATCCTTATCCTATCCTTATCCTATCCTTATCCTATCCTTATCCTATCCTTATCCTATCCTTATCCTATCCTTATCCTATCCCATCCTCATCGCTTTCTTACCCAATTTTACTATAACAGCTTCTTACTTTTGATCTTCACTGCAACTTATAAACCAAATAACAATCACACTGGCAGGCAATGAGCAGATAGACATACGGACCAAAATAATTCTGTGCCATCCATGAACCGTCCAAACCTATATATGAGCCAACATTCATATGTATGTATGTTGGAGAACATACTACACACACACATAAATTAGAAATTTCATGGGGAAGACTTTAATGTTTGCGTGTTCCATGCAATGCCTTCAAGTGTCCTTCATAAATAAATTTGTATTGATGCTCCCGCTCTCATTCTCTTACTATAGGTTTCTTCATACGAATCCATACAACCAATAGTTGTTTGTGTGTCTTTTTCCTTCCGTCCGTCCGTCGTCCATTCGACGGACGTCCACATGTCTGTTTAGGTGAATTGATATTATTCGCCTGCTCACCTTTAATGTGTTGTAATAAATTCATTTCTGCTTGGGTGTTTTTTTTGCTGAGCATTTTTGGTATCATTTTGGGTGCGAGGGGTTTGTAAAGCGCCAACACACGTTCCTCGTTTTGTTTACGACGTTACAACCATAAATTCGGAATGTGTTTGGAACTGAAGTGAAATGTGTGACTGCTTGGCACTTTGACACCTGACTGCTTGGCACTTTGACACCTCAGCACTCTCACTGATCGATGAACATTTATTGAGGGAAGTACAAAGGGGTTTGCTGTCACCCCTGCTATAACCCCTTCCCCAGAAACGCAAGTAAAATACCACACTCAACCTATCACTCAACCATGTTGTATGCCTTCCATAGAATGTTTGATAGATAATATTTTGAAAGGATACAACCACGCACGTGTACAAGTGCGGGTGTAACACAATTTTTTTTTTTGTTGCATGATGAGGTAGGTTACCAAATAGAGTTCCTTCACTGCTTACTAATCATGTCCTTCATTTCTGGAAAATGGTTTAAAGCATAGGATGAGAATTTAACATTTTTGTTTACTTTATAAATTATACAACGAACTAAATTATGAAATTTCCTGTACACAATTCGAAATAAGGAGTTCATAGATAAGGCTTTCTATAAGATTCAATTCTATGGAGTCCAAACATTACAGGTCTGTTAGATAGAAATGAATAGGTACTTCTATTAGGTTAGGTTGAAAAGAGAGTGCGGATATTAATCCGCAAACCAGTAATTGGCTTGTTGTGCGCTCTAAACACCATAGATCGTCGTAAGGGTACTCTCACCTTCGATCTAACGGGTCTTAATTGAGATTGGGACGCAGCATGGGGGGGTACTTCTTGTGTAATACGAATTCCCGAGTCGGCCCTGAATCTGGACAGGGCTACAGCGGGGTTTCTCAGATATGTAGAGGTGAGATGGGTCGGCTCTGAGATGGGTGGGCGATGTGGGTAAAGACCTAGAGGAGTATTTAAGTCTTCGCACACAGCATAGTTCTTCGGTGGAGACCAGGAGAAAGAAACTTGATGTGGGGCGTATTGCCAAGCAAAGCCAGCCTCTACAGGTGTGTTCAGTAGCTTTATGGTCCGGTCAGTCGTTTTACTATAGTAACGCAATCTTGGCGTAGGATACTTGACTATCTTTTGTAGCAGCGACCACAAAAGTACACTGTTGAAGGACCAAAGAGGTGGGTGACTTCATAGCACACTGTTGACAGAGAAAAATATCAGAAAATGTACCGTTTAGTGACCATGAAAATACAGTGGAAATGGGGAAAACTAGGCGATCGTATAGTGCTGTGACCATAATAGAACACTGTTGAGGGGGAAAACTAAGGTATTGTATGTATTGGGTTGCCCAAAAAAAGTGCGGATTTTTCATATAGTCGGCGTTGACAAATTTTTTCACAGCTTGTGACTCTGTAATTGCATTCTTTCTTCTGTCAGTTATCAGCTTGCTTTAGAGTTACTTTTAGCTTGCTTTAGAAAAAAAGTGTAAAAAAAGTATATTTGATTAAAGTTTATTCTAAGTTTTATTAAAAATGCATTTACTTTCTTTTAAAAAATCCGAAAGTCGTCAACAGACAACACTTACTTTACGGAATTTTATGATGCGGTGATCACGAAAGTACACTGGGAAAATGACAGAGAAAGGAAATCAGAGGTTATTGAATACAGTGACCGCGAAAATACACTGCTGACGTGGAAAATTCGGAATTTGTATGGTACAGTTACACAAATATACACTCTTGAAGGGGCAAAATCGGTGTTGGTACCGTGCAGTAATCACGAATTTACACTGTTGACAATGGTAAATTTGCGGAACTTACACGAAATTTTATGTCTCAAAATTGAAAATTTACCCATGAACAT
The DNA here is from genome assembly GCF_963082655.1 of Stomoxys calcitrans. Taxonomy (NCBI): domain Eukaryota; kingdom Metazoa; phylum Arthropoda; class Insecta; order Diptera; family Muscidae; genus Stomoxys; species Stomoxys calcitrans. The sequence continues at coordinate 161,450,557 of NC_081555.1, read as the reverse complement.
TCCACTAAGGAACAGGGGCAAACTTCTCACACATCACTGATTGGTGTCTGATTCAATTTTAAGTTCAATGATAAAAGGCCTCCTTTATATAGCCGAGTACGAACGTCGTGCCACATAGCGACACCTTTTTGGAGAGATTGACAAATGACGCCAGCAGTAGGAGGTGATACCACCGCAGAAATTTGTTTTCTGATGTTCTCACCAGGATGGTAACCTAGGCATTTAGCGTCATAGGCGGACATGCTAACCTCTGCGCTACGGTGGCCTCAAAAGTACACTGATGAGTCTTACTGTACTTCGTGGCTATTTACTCGTCTTTACTATATCCTCCACCATAGGATGGGGTATACTAATTTCGTTATTCTGTTTGTAACGCATGGAAATATTGATCTGAGACCCAACAAAGTATATTTTTGAATGTATTGAGTACAAGTCGATTTAGCCATGTCCGGCATTCTGTCCCTCCGTCCGTCGATACCACGGTAACTTTCGAAATCAAAAGTTAGAAGTTTGAAATTTTGCACAAACACTTCTCATTAGTGTAGGTCGGTTGGGGTTATAAATGGGCCATAACGGTTCATGTTTTGGTATTGCTACCATATGACCCGGAGGCCACCGTGGGGCAGAGGTTAGCATGTTCGCCTATGACGCCGAACGACTGGGATCGAATCCTGGCGAGACCATCAAAAAACTTTTCAGCGGTGGTTTTCCCCTCCTAATGCTGGCAACATTTGTGAGGTACTATGCCATGTAAAACTTCTCTCCAAAGAGGTGTCACACTGCGACACGCCGTTCGGATTCGGCTATAAAAAGGAGGCCCCCTATCATTGAGCTTGAACTTGAATCGGACTGCACTCATTGATATGTGAGAAGTTTGCCTCTGTTCCTTAGTGGAATGTTCATGGGCAAAATTTGCAATTAACCACATAACGCGGAGGCCACCGTAAGCATGTCCGCCTATGACGCCGAACGCCTGGGCTCAAATCCTGGAGTGAACATCAAATATTTTCAGCGGTGGTTATCACATTACTAACACTTGTAAGGTTTCCTGCCTTGTTAAAACTTCTCTACCAAGTGGTGACGCTATGCGGCACGCCGTTCGGACTTATCATTGAGCTTAAACTTTAATCGCACTGCACACATTGAAATGTTAATGAAATATTCATGGGAAATTTGGTTAGTATAACCCGATCTCGGATCTTGACTTCTTGAACATCTAGATGGCGCAATTCTTATCTGATTACGCCGAAATTGTGCATGAGGTGTTTAAGTTTGACTTCCAATAACTATGCCAGGAATGTTTCAAATCGGCTTATAACCGATATAGCTGTCATATAAACCGATCTCGACCTTGACTTCTGGAACCTCTAGAGGACTCAATTTTCATCTGAAACTAAGCATGAAGTATTTTATTTTGACTTCCAAAAACTTTGCCAATAAGAGCACAAGTCGGATCTTAACTTCTTGAATTCTATTTCGCTGAATCTTTGCAAGAGGTGTTTTATTTTGACTTCCAATAACATTGCCAATAATAGTCCGTATTGGTTCATATCCTTATATTAGCAGCCATATAAATCAATCTCGTATCTTGACTTCTTGAGCCTATAGAGGGTGCAGTTCTTATCCGATTTGGTAGAAACTTCGCATGAGGTATTTTGCTTTGAACTGGCGACATTGGTGAGGAACTAGCCATTTGAAAAAATGGTATGGCAGTCATATAAAAACTTCTCCTCAAAAAAGTGTCGCACTGCGGCTTGCCTCACAGTGGGAGCAAATCGAAAGAAACTAATAAGAAAAATATGCCGTATGAGAAGGCGTAAAGATAGCACTTTGAAATTTGGAATGGTTAGAGCTGAGGTGTTAGCAAGATCGTGTGCCAAAATTCAATGCTCTATTTTGTCCCGACGCCTTTTTGACAGGCCTAAACTTGGTCACCTCGGTATTTCAAAAATTAGTTTGGGCTGCCAAATCTTTATTTGTGGTCCGATTTCCAAAATTTTTTGCTCGATAGTGCTGAAAAATCCTTCAAGGTAATAGTGCGGTGCGCCTCGTCAGTGTACTTTTGTGCTCACTGCAGAGTCCATCGTAGAGTAGAGGCTATCATGTCCGCTTGTGACGCTGAAGGCCTGGGTTCGAATCCTGGCGAAAACGTCAAAAAAATTTTTCGGAGGTGGTTTTCCTTTCCTAAAGCTGGCGATATTTATGGGGAACTATGCCATATGAAACAAGTAAAAGGGTGCTAAGTTCGGCTGGGCCGAATCTTATATACCCTCCACCATGGATAGCATTTGTCGAGTTCTTTTCGCGGTAACTCTTTTTAGGCAAACAACGAATAAAGAATAAGAACTGTTATGCTATTGGCGCCATATCAAGCTATAGTCCGATTCGGACCATAATTGAAGTGAATGCTGAACGTTCTAGAAGTCATTGTGTAATATTTCAGTTCATTCGTATGGAAGCTTAAGAAGTCAAGATCCCAGATCGGTTTATATGGCAGCTATATCAGGTTATGTACCGATTTGCGTACAGTAGTTGGCAGTCATAGCAAAACACCTTATGGAAAATTTCAACCAAATCGGATGAGAATTGCGCCCTCTAGCGGCTCAAGAAGTCAAGACCCCAGATCAGTTTATATGACAGCTATATCAGGTTATAGACCGATTTGAACCGTACTTAGTACAGTTGTTTGAAGTGGTATGAAAATACCACATGCAAAATTTCAGTTAAATCGGATAGGATTTGCGCCCTGTAGAGGCTTGAGAAGTCAAGATCCCAGATCGGTTTATATGGCAGCTATATCAAAACATGGACCGATATGGTCCATTTACAATCCCAAGGTGTGAAAAATTTCAAGGCCTTAAGTTGTCCAGGCAACTTTTTGGCAGGCCCCCAAACTTCGTCACCTCGGTATTTCGACAATGTGTTGGACCTGCCAAATCTTTGTTTGTGGTCCGATTTCCTTTTTTTTTGCTGGACGATGCTTAAAAATCCATACAAAAACGTCCTCTTGGCGGTTGCCATATGTAAAATGGGCAAGTTTTATAAAAAACAAGTAAAAAGGCGTTAAGGTCGGCCAGGCCGAACTTTGGATACCCACCACCTCGGGTGCATATGTAAACCACCTTTCATCAAAATTCGGTGAAAATTTCATACCTTATATCCCATAGCAGTCATATCAAAATATATTCCGATTTGGACCAAATACTAATAAGTATAGTAGCTATATCTAAAAATAAACCGATCTGAACCATATACGACACGGATGTCGAAAAGCCCAACATGAGACGTTGTGGCAAATTTCAGTGAAATCGGATTATAAATACGCCTTTTATGGGGCCAAGACTTTGAATCGAGATATCGGTCTACATGGCAGCTATATCCAAATCTGAACCGATTTGGGCCAAGGTGCAGAAAAATATCGAAGAGCCTAACATAAAGCTCTGTCCCGAATTCCGGCGATATCGGACAATAAATGCGCATTTTATGGCCCCAAACCTAAAATCGAGAGATCGGTCTATATGGCAGCTATATTCAAATCTGGGCCGATCTGGGCCAAATTGAAGAAGGACGTCGAAGAGCCTTACTAAACTCACTGTCTCAAATTTCAGCAACATCGGACAATAAATGCGTCTTTTATGGCCCCAAACCTAAAACCGAGATATCGGTCTATATGGCAGCTATATCCAAATCTGGACCGATCTGTGCGATATTGCAGAAGTATGTCAAGGGGCTAAACTTAACACACTGTCCCAAATTTCGGCGACATCGTACAATAAATGCGCATTTTGTGGGCCCAAAACCTTTAATCGGGAGATCGGTCTATAAGGCAGCTATATCCAAATCTGCACCGATCTGGGCCAAGTTGACGAAGGATGTCGAAAGGCCTAACACAACTCACTGTCCCAAATTTCAGCAAAATCGGATAATAAAAGTGGCTTTTGTGGGCCTAAGACCCTAAATCGGAGGATCGGTCTATATGGCAGTTATATCCAAATCTGAACCGATCTGGGCCAAATTAACGAAGGAAGTCGAAGGGCCTAACGCAACTCACTGTCCCAAATTTCAGCGAAACCGGATAATAAATGTGGCTTTTATAGGCCTAAAACCCTAAATCGGAGGATCGGTCTATATGGCAGCTATACCCAAATCTGGACCGATCTGAGCCAAATTGACGAAGGATATCGAAGGGCATAACACAACTCCCTGTCCCAAATTTCAGCAATATCGGATAATAAATGTGACTTTTATGACCCTAAGATCCTAAATCGGCGGATCGGTCTATATGGGGGCTATTGGGTTGCCCAAAAAGTAATTGCGGATTTTTTAAAAGAAAGTAAATGCATTTTTAATAAAAATTAGAATGAACTTTAATCAAATATACTTTTTTTACACTTTTTTTCTAAAGCAAGCTAAAAGTAACAGCTGATAACTGACAGAAGAAAGAATGCAATTACAGAGTCACATGCCGTTGAAAAAATTTGTCAACGCCGACTATATGAGAAATCCGCAATTACTTTTTGGGCAACCCATATATTAAGATATAGTCCGATATCAATCAAGCCGAGACTTATTCTGCTATTTTATAACAAAATTTGAAAATCTAGTATTGGTTAGCACTATCTGTGGAAGCCTTTAAAGTTGTCTGTAAAATTTCTCAACTTGTTACTTTGGTCTTAAATTTTCTCCCATTTAATGGAAGCTTATTTTCTATTTTTTTCAGCCAAATAGTTATTGGAATGAACAATGAAGTGTGTATTATCAGAGAGCGTAAAAATAAGAAATTGTGAATAGACTTTGTCGTTAGTTTGACAAAGGCAGGTGTTGGCAAGTAACGCTACTTCGCTTTAGTTGAGCTTCAATAACAAATTCGATACTTTGCAAAAGATCCGTAGCTGCACCACCACCAATATCGTTTCAGCACTACAAAGTCATTCATCCGACCAACCAACCAAGCAGTTATCCAGACGCTAAGCATCTTTCGTTTACACGTTATGAACATCGAAGGACTATGCTCGCTCCTTTTTTTTTGCGATGCTTTCTTAGTTTAATCCGACTATGAGATTAAACGGAGGAGGAATCATATTAAATTTTGAGTTGGCAAAATTTCCATAAGCCCATCTCGGTTCAGTGACTCTCTAGAGGGGGGATTTGGAGGAGGAGAGTGGGCGTTAGGCTTTGAGAACTACACCAGGGACTTGGGGAATAGATGGATACATTTTTGTTATTTTTTTCTTTTTTTCTCAAGTGTGTGCATGGGGGTGTGTTTGTGTGTTTGTATTTGGTTGTTTGCCTTGGTCCTTGTTGTTAATTTCTTGTAAGCTATTTGCTTCCTATTTCCGTTTATGCTCTCAAATGATTTTGTATTTGTTTTTGGCACTCAACGACAAATCAAATCGTCAGATAATCACGTTATAAAAGGCAAATGTGTTTTCGTCCTTCAATGAGCCAGCCTGCCAGCAGCCAGTAAGGGCAACAGCAGGCGTTCCTGTTTCCCAAACCCCCCCATTCTCAAATGAATAAAAGAGCCGAGGACCTCAAAAAGGACGAGGATGAGAGTATGTGTCGCAAATTAAAGACAAGAGCTATCAAAACAACAGGAATATGAATATGTTGTTCATCGTTGTTACTCTATGTGTAGCGCATATGTGTAAATTGTGGCATGTTCATAAGTACCTGTCGTCAATAGACAGTGGTCAAAAATGGTCACAAATTAGGTATAATTTTAAAAAGTTTGGTTACAAAATTTTTGAACGTCAAATTGGAATTTATTTTTGAGGGCGGTTTTTCAGCTCTTATCTTTTTGGCAACACTGGTTTTAATAGCTCACGCACGTTTCGTGTTTTGTTTCACTGTCAAACATCTTTAGTTTGATCCATAATCTAACCATGAATCCTCTTGCAAAAGCAACAATGCTTGCAAATTATTGAATTTTTTTTTATCAAAATGTGTGCTCTGTTAAGAAAGTTCAAAGTTCATTCTTCCGTATATCTGTTCTTAAATATCTCCGCCTTTTCGCATTTACGTCCTCGGTTTGTCCGTCCTTCTGCATAACAGTCCTTCTTTTCGAATTACCGTCCTTCTGCACGTCATCCTTTCATATGCCGGTCTTTCCGTATGTCCGTCCATCCGAATGTCTGTTCTTCCATATATCAGTTTTGTCATATATATGTCCTTCCTTATGTCTGTCTTTCCACTCGTCTGTTCTTCCTTATGTCAGTCCTTCCTCATGTTCGGTTTCCGTATGTCTGTACTTTCGTATGCCCGGTTCTCGTATGTGCGTCTCTCCGTATGTCCTTCCATCCTTCGGTAAGTGGCTCTTTCAATATGTCAATTCTTCCGCATGTCCGTGTTTCCCGTTTTCCTTATGTCCGCTCATACATGAAAATATTCTTCTGTGTGTTCTTGTCTGTCCTCCGTATGCCTGTCCTTCAGTCTGTATATATCCGTCCTTCCATATGCCCATGCGTCTCTCCGTATGCCCTTCCTTCCTTCGGTACGTCTTTCCTTCCATATTTAAATTCTTCCGCATGTCCGTGTTTCCGGTTTCCTTATGTCCGTTCATAGATATATCTATTCTTTAGTTTGTTCTTGTCCATCCTCCGTATGCCGGTCCTTCAGTCTGTATATTCATCCTTCCATATGCCCGTCTTTCCGTATATTCTTCCTTCCGCATGTCCGTCATTCCACGTTTTTGTATGCCCGTCTTTCCGTATGTCTGCCCTTCGTTATATTCATTCTTCCGTATGTCTGCCCTTACGTCTGTCCTTTCTTATATTCATTCTTTCGTATATCTGTCCTAATGTAACACCGCCTTTTCGCATTTATGTCCGTCCCTCCATATGACAGTCTTTTGTGTGTCCGTCTTTTCATATCCTTGTATATCCAAATGTCCGTCCTTCCGTATATATCTTCTTCCGTAAGTCAGTCCTTCTATTTACCAGTTTATCCGTATGTCCGTCCCTCCGTATGTCCTTCCCTCGGTACTTCTGCCCTTCCATGTGTCTGTCTTTCCGTATTTTCGAATTCCTTATGGCCATCTATATATCCATTCTTCCATTTGTCCATTTATCCATTTGTTCGTCCTCCGTGTGCCAGTCCTACAGTCTGTTTATCCGTCTTTTCATATGCCCCGTCTTTTCGTATATTCGTCCTTCCCCATGTCCGTCCTTCCGGGTTTTTGTCTTCCCGTGTGTCCGTCCATCAGTTAGTCCGACATTCCGTATGCCTGTCTTTTCTTAGGTTCATTCTTTCGTATATCTGCCCTTACGTCTGTTCCATATGTCTGCTCTTCCTTATATTAATTATTCCGTATGTCTGTCCTTTCTTCCGTTTATCTTTCCTACCATATTTCCGGTCTTTTGCTTGTCCGTTTTACGTATGTCCATCTTTCCGTACGTTCTTACCACAATACATCGGTGAATCCGTAGGTTCGTCCTTCCGCTTTTATGTCCTTCGTATGTCCCCCATTCCGTATGGAAGTTCTTCGGTATGTCCGACTTTCTATATGCCCGTCTTTCCGACTGACCATTATTTTACTTGTTACTTCATCCGCATGTCTGTCCTTCCATTTGTCCATTCTTCCGTATGTCCGACCTCTGTATGCCATCCTTCCGAATGCCCGTCCTTCCGTATTCCCTTCCTTCTGTGTGTCATGCTAACCTCCTATGTCGTTGGAGGCCACCGTAGCGCAGAGGTTAGCATGTCCGCCTATGACTCGGAACGCCTGGGTTCGAATCCTGGCGTGACCATAAGAAAAAATATTCAGTGGTGGTTTTTTCCCTCCTAATGCTGGCAACATTTGTGATGTACTATGCCATGTAAAACTTCTCTTCAAAGAGGTGTCGCACTGCGGCACGCTGTTCGGACTGCACTCATTGATATGTGGGTAGTTTGCCCCTGTTCCTTATTGGTATGTTCATGGGCGAATTTTGCATTTGCATTTTTTGCTGTGTGTCGTCCTTCCATATACTTTCCGTATCTGCGTCCTTCCAAATGTCATTCCTTTCATGTATCAGTTCTTTCATATGTATGTCCTTCCATATACCCATCCGTCCCTATGTCCGTCATTCAGCATATACGTCCTTCAATATGTCAGTTCTTTCGTAAGTTCTCCTTCCGTATGGCAGTCTTTCTATATGTCCGTCTTTCTATATGCCCGGATTTCCGACTATCCGCCATACCGTATATTTGTACTTCCATATGTCAGTTTTTCCGCATGTCTATAATTCCATATATCCGTTGTTTGGTATGTCCGTTCTCTATATGCCAGTCCTTTCGAACATCCGTCCTTCTGTATGTCCTCCTTCCATATACACGTCTTCCCGTATGACCGTCTTTTCGAATTTCCGTTCTTCCGAATATCAATCCTTCCGAATATCCGTCCTTCTGTGTGTCGTCTTCCATATAGCCGTCTTTCCGTATTACCGTCCTTCCTTTTCATATATCTTTCCTTCCATATACACGTCCTTCCGTACGTCCGTCCTTTCGTATCCTTACGTCTATCCATATTTCGTTTTCCCGTATGTCTATCATTCAAATTTTATTCTTTCTATGTGTCAATTCTTCGTCCTTCAGCTTTTCTGTATGTCCATTCTTCCATATGCCCGACTTTCCGTATGTCCATCCTTCTGCAAAACCTTCCTTCCGTAGGTCAGTCCTTCCATGTGTCAATTCTTCCGTATATCCATCCTTCCCAATGTCCGGTTTCCGTATGTACGTTTTCTGCCTCTCCATCCTTCCGTATGTCCATCCTTCCGTATGTCCATCCTTCCGTATTTGCGATCATCCCTTTATCTGCCCATCCTTTTGTCTGATCGTCCTTCCATCGACTTAAGTTATCCACAGGAAATTTTGCACAACTTCTTTTTATTATTGAAGATTGTAATTAGGACAAATCGGCCAATGTTTATAAAAAACTGCCATAAAAACCGATCTCCAGAACCTCTAGTTTATTATTCTATCCGATTGGTTTGCAACTTTACGAAATTCTAATGCGACTTTCATTTCCCATCTCAAGTATGGTCTTAATCGGTCTATAACCTGGTATCGCTTCTCTATAAACCGATCTCCTTACGAAACATTTGGCAAACGAAATCCATGGTAGAGGGTTTGTAAGATTTGACTTGACCGCTTTTAGTTCTTCTGACTTTATATTATTCTGTTCATGTTCTCTAGGCTTTAGGTCAAATTCCTAACTCTTTTTACCCAGAGTAACTTTTGTTAGAAAAATTCCCAACTTTTCGGTTTTTAAGACCACCGTCCATGGTTTATGGCTCTAACCTTAAAATCAACCCTAAATCCAGTGTCTGTGTCACTGTTTTGCAACAACACGAAAACACCACAGAAAAGCTATGAAAAACACACACAACTGCCAGGAATAAATGGACACCCTTGAAGGAATACTCGACTCCTTTACAAATAGGAATGTGTATGTGTGACTCTGTATGTGTGTGCGTTTATGTAGAAAGCCAGTGTAACTGAAGTGATTTCGCATTTGGCCAACTCCCGCTGGGGTCACAGGGCGAATACTGAACTGACAATATGTTCACTTCCACAGCCAAGCAAGTGTAGCCTCCTTTTTAAAACTCCAACCTCTCACACAAGTTCTCCCTCAACCCCTGCCCCAAATTGCAAAGGAAAATCCTTCCACATCAAACCACCAAAGCGAACGAGAACGATACACTCGCACACATATCACACATTACGCTGGGGCTTGACATGCCTGACTGGCTGTGTGACAGTCGAACATGGATGGGATGCCATGGATGGTTGACAACCTGACTGCTGCCTCAACCAAAAGGGAGCAACAATAACAACAAGTTCAAGCAACAAAGATGAGGCATGTGCGCACCACTTCGGGCTAAAAACATTTTCGGTCGCCTTTTTTTTTTTTGATTTCGATTTTTGTCTCAATTCTCGTCGAAAACAACATCTGAACAAGAAAAGCAGAAAAAAAGTCATGCGAAAAACAAGAAACGCCGAGACCTTTGTGTCTATACAAACACCGAAATAAGGGGATTTTTGGTTATTGTATCTGTTTGGCCAGAATCAAAGAGACAAAAGTAGCAGGACCAGCATTACCATTCCAACAAGACTTAAAGAGTCGAATATAAATCAGAGTTACCATTTAAACTTAAAATTAAATTTAATAAAATAGAACAAATTAAATAAAAGAAAGGAAGGACGGACGGAAGGACGGACGGAAGGACGGACGGAAGGACGGACGGAAGGACGGACGGAAGGACGGACGGAAGGACGGACGGAAGGACGGACGGAAGGACGGACGGAAGGACGGACGGAAGGACGGACGGAAGGACGGACGGAAGGACGGACGGAAGGACGGACGGAAGGACGGACGGAAGGACGGACGGAAGGACGGACGGAAGGACGGACGGAAGGACGGACGGAAGGACGGACGGAAGGACGGACGGAAGGACGGACGGAAGGACGGACGGAAGGACGGACGGAAGGACGGACGGAAGGACGGACGGAAGGACGGACGGAAGGACGGACGGAAGGACGGACGGAAGGACGGACGGAAGGACGGACGGAAGGACGGACGGAAGGACGGACGGAAGGACGGACGGAAGGACGGACGGAAGGACGGACGGAAGGACGGACGGAAGGACGGACGGAAGGACGGACGGAAGGACGGACGGAAGGACGGACGGAAGGACGGACGGAAGGACGGACGGAAGGACGGACGGAAGGACGGACGGAAGGACGGACGGAAGGACGGACGGAAGGACGGACGGAAGGACGGACGGAAGGACGGACGGAAGGACGGACGGAAGGACGGACGGAAGGACGGACGGAAGGACGGACGGAAGGACGGACGGAAGGACGGACGGAAGGACGGACGGAAGGACGGACGGAAGGACGGACGGAAGGACGGACGGAAGGACGGACGGAAGGACGGACGGAAGGACGGACGGAAGGACGGACGGAAGGACGGACGGAAGGACGGACGGAAGGACGGACGGAAGGACGGACGGAAGGACGGACGGAAGGACGGACGGAAGGACGGACGGAAGGACGGACGGAAGGACGGACGGAAGGACGGACGGAAGGACGGACGGAAGGACGGACGGAAGGACGGACGGAAGGACGGACGGAAGGACGGACGGAAGGACGGACGGAAGGACGGACGGAAGGACGGACGGAAGGACGGACGGAAGGACGGACGGAAGGACGGACGGAAGGACGGACGGAAGGACGGACGGAAGGACGGACGGAAGGACGGACGGAAGGACGGACGGAAGGACGGACGGAAGGACGGACGGAAGGACGGACGGAAGGACGGACGGAAGGACGGACGGAAGGACGGACGGAAGGACGGACGGAAGGACGGACGGAAGGACGGACGGAAGGACGGACGGAAGGACGGACGGAAGGACGGACGGAAGGACGGACGGAAGGACGGACGGAAGGACGGACGGAAGGACGGACGGAAGGACGGACGGAAGGACGGACGGAAGGACGGACGGAAGGACGGACGGAAGGACGGACGGAAGGACGGACGGAAGGACGGACGGAAGGACGGACGGAAGGACGGACGGAAGGACGGACGGAAGGACGGACGGAAGGACGGACGGAAGGACGGACGGAAGGACGGACGGAAGGACGGACGGAAGGACGGACGGAAGGACGGACGGAAGGACGGACGGAAGGACGGACGGAAGGACGGACGGAAGGACGGACGGAAGGACGGACGGAAGGACGGACGGAAGGACGGACGGAAGGACGGACGGAAGGACGGACGGAAGGACGGACGGAAGGACGGACGGAAGGACGGACGGAAGGACGGACGGAAGGACGGACGGAAGGACGGACGGAAGGACGGACGGAAGGACGGACGGAAGGACGGACGGAAGGACGGACGGAAGGACGGACGGAAGGACGGACGGAAGGACGGACGGAAGGACGGACGGAAGGACGGACGGAAGGACGGACAGAATCCAAATGTAAACCGATCTGAACCATTTACGACACGGATGTCGAAAAGCCTAACAAAAGTCACTGAGTTAAATTTCAGCGAAATAGGTTTATGAGTGTGTTTTTTATGGGCCTAAGACTTTAAATCGAGAGATCGGTTTATATGACAGCAATATCCAAATCTGAAGCGATCTAGGCCAAATTGAAGAGGGTTGTCGAAGGGCCTAACACAACTCACTGTCCCGAATTTTGGCCAAATCGGACAATAATTTAGCCTTTTATGGGCTCAAAATCATAAACCGAGAGAACGGTTTATATGGCAGCTATATCCAAATCTGGACCGATCTGAGCCAAATTGCAGAAAGTTGTCGAAGAACCTAACTCAACTCACTGTGCCAAATTTCGGCGACATCGGACAATAAATGCGCCTTTTATGGGCCCAAAACCAAAACCTGATAGGTATATCCAAATCTGAACCGATCTGAGCCAAATTGAAGAAGGATGTTGAAGGGCCTTACACAATGCACTGTCCCAAATTTCGGCGAAGTACGGCAATAAATGCGTCGTTTATGTGACCAAGACTTTAAATCGAGAGATCGGTCTATATGGCGCCTATATCCAAATCTGGACAGAGCTGGGCCATATAACAGACAGATGTCGAGGGGCCTAACTTAACTCACTGTCCCAAATTTTGGCGACATCGGACAATAAATGCGTCTTCAATGGGCCTAAAACCTTAAATCTAGAGATTGGTCTATATGGCAGCTATATCCAAATCTGGACCGATCTGGTCCAAATTAAAGAAGGATGTCGAAGTGCCTAGCTCATCTCACTGTCCTAAATTTTGACAAAATTAAAGAAGGATGTCGAAGTGCCTAGCTCATCTCACTGTCCTAAATTTTGACAAAATCAGACAAAAAATGCGCCTTTTATGGGTCCAAGACCTTAAATCGAGAGATCGGTCCATATGACAGCTATATCCAATTCTGAACCGATCTGGGCCAAATTAAGGAACACATCACAACTCACTGTAATTTCAGCAAAATCGGATAATAAATGTGGATTTTATGGGCCTAAGACCCTAAATCGGCGAATCGGTCTATATGGGGGCTATATCAAGATATAGTCCCATATAGACCGTCTTCGAACTTAACGTGCTTATGAAGAAAAAAAAGAATCTGTGCAAAGTTTTAGTTCTACATCTCTATTTTTAAAGACTGTAGTGTGATTTCAACAGACTGACGGACGAACATGGTTAGATCGTCTTAGATTTTTACGCTGATCAAGAATATACAAACTTTATAGGATCGAGAAGGGATATTTCGATGTGTTGCAAAGGGAATGACAAAATGAATATACCCACATCCTTCAGTGGTGGGTATAAAAATAACAAAAAATATATAAAAAAAATGTTTTCCACTTTTCCTTTATTTCTGTTCAAAGAGCATCCTCTTGCTGGCAACACTATACAGCATCTAATGGCCCAAAACAAGCCAAGTGGTGGTCGTAGTGGCCTGCGGATATGAAAGCTCAGCCATGTCAAGGGATGTGGCAATAGCGTTGTGTTTGAGTTTCTTTTCAAGGGGTGTTTGTCTGTCGATATTTCCCTAGTGGGTGGATGTGCATAAGAGAATGTCTTCCTGTGTATGTGTATGCATGAGTGGATGTGTGAGCGTTATATGTGTTTCTGATATTTATGGTTTTATTTGTATTTATATTGCATTACTAAGCAAATTGCGGAAAAATTAGCGGCTGATTTTGGGATCATCTAATTATAGTGCTGCGTATGTCGTCTGTCGTCTGGAATTCACTTCGATTTCGTTTCGATTAACTGCCACAAGGGCGACACTCTATACATTTTTATTATATGGCAAAACACTTCTTTGCCTTCCCCTTTCCTGCCTCACCCTTGGAGCCCATGTTTTTCCTCTTTTGGGCTTATCCTGGAAGGGGGCAATGTGGTATGGGCCATGTATTTTTATTACAGTTCAATGTTATTGGATTTACTTGCTTAAATTATATTACTGAGCAATTCCACACCATTCCTCCATGACTTAGGCAACTTCAAAGTTCTCCTCACCCATTCCTGCTACTTACTACTCCTGCTGATCTCTGCAGCTTTTGCTGGCTAGGGATGTTGGTCACTAAATGCCATCATGTAAATCATTTCCGATAAAGTTTATTTTTTTCTGTTATGCCTCCCCATCAACATTCATTGTTGGACGATTTAGACATTATTTATGAGTAGATAATTTAGATGGCTATCGTTGCCCAGATTGAAACGATATAACAACAAACTTTGTGTCCTTCTAATAATATTAACAAATCTAGGAGGGTTCACGACTGAAGCGGAAGTTATGTCCAACTAACTATGGCAAATTGAAGTTAGCACAAGCAGAGAAGAAGTTTGCTGCTGCTTGTTTGAGTTTTGAAGTCAAGTGAATTGGTATGATTTTATGTTATGGCCAATTAACTATTTGCTTAGATATTCATTTATGGCAATAAACAAATATGTGACCCAGAAATGTTCATCAAGGCTAATATTTTTCCCAGAAAGGAAATTTTCTATCTTGAAATGACTTAGTTGATTCTTTTTGAGGAAAAATTCGCAACTCATAACCTTTCAGAGGGGTTTAAGTTTGGGATACAAATGCATTTAGTCACATCAATGTTTATTTATTGTAAATATTAACAACATGCGTTGTCAATTATGTGAACGCTCTTTGACAACACTAGATCCAAATATTAGCTGCAAAATATATTCGTCTGTGAAGACATATTTTTGGGCCTTAAAAAGGCTCCAAACGTACAGTAATTGCTAAGAAAATATAAAGAAGTACTTGTTGTCACATTGTGCAACTGCTGTTGTCGTGATGTGTACTAGCGGCGACAGCTTTTAATTTACGTTTAGATTTAGACCATAATAGGCATGAATATAGAAAATCATAACAGAATTGGCCAACAATTGTGGCCTCTAGAGGGCTAATCGGTAAATTTGCGGACTAACTGCAAAGTGTCAAGCACATAGCTTTACTCATTCAAAAGTTAAAGTGCTTTCGAAAGACAAACTGACATAGTTAAATCCACTTAGAAGATCGCTGTGGTCTCCAAGGAACCTAGCACGCTAAGCCCTCTGAGGAGAGAAAATGAAACTCACACCAAGAACAAACAGTAAATGGTGGAACTACTGATGGGGACACATTTTTCAGGCAGCCAGAAAGAGGACGACGATCAGGACATCGAAATACCCCTACTTTACTTACTTTTACTTAAATTGGCTATGGCAGAACATTTTTTCCACTAGCCGAACGTAGAGTAGCGTTCCAAGCGCCTCGATCTTCTGCGCTCATCTTACAATATCTGACACCAAGTTTCGAGATGTCTCCCACAACTTGATCTTTCCATCGGGCTTTTGTTCGTCCCGGTTTGCGTATACCACCGTGTTTGCCTTCACAAGACTTCTTTGCTGGTGCTTCTTCATCCATTCTGACAACATAACCTAACCAATGCAGCCGTTGTATTTTGATACTTCTAACCATTCTATCGTCGTAATACAGCTCGTGGTTCATACGACGCCATATTCTCCATTAAAGCAAACTGGTACTTGTATTCTACCAAGAATCTTTCTCGCAAACACTCCAAACACTGCCTCGTCTGCTTTCACAAGTATTCATGCCCCAGAACCATATAAGAAAACGGGTAGTATCCCATGGCAGCCGGTTGTATGTACCGGATTGACCCGAAGGATTCCTTAATCGGCAAGGGCTGCCGCCTCAGTGTACAACAATAACAACAACGGGTAGTATCAGTATCTTGTATAGTGCGATTTTCGTCTGTCGAGAGGTGGCCTTGTTTTTAAACTGCTTACCTAGTCCAAAGTTGCATCTCTTTACCATTGTTATTCTTCGGTTTATTTCAAAACTGGTGTCATTCGTTTCGGCTACTGTAGTACCGAGGTAGATAGAGTGGCTGACTGTCTCAAAGTTGTGATTCTCAACCTTCTTCATTTTCTTTATCTACCCGATTGTACAATGCGTTTTTGGAGATGAAGCCATACATTTCATCTTATCTCCTTTTACTGCCAGACCCATTTTCACTGACTCTCTTACGATTCTTTCAAAGGCTGCAGTTACTACTTCCGCTGACCGACCTATGACATCGATGTCGTCGGCATTGGCGAGTAGCATGTGTTCTCTTGTGAGTAGTGTGCCATATCTATTCACATCTGCATCTGGTATTATCTTCTCCAGCAGGATATTAAAGAGATCAGACAATAAACTGTCTCCTTGTCTGGAGATACCGGATTTAACACCCCTGACATTGGACGGGTCTATATTCACGGCTGTGCCATTAAGGTGGCGCTTTGGCTGAGGAAACTTAGCACCACAAGGGAAGGCGGATACGGTCAATGCTCCATTCTGGATGCCATGGGTACAGGGGGTAGGCTGAGAAGGGTCTCAGACTACCAGTCGCCAAGAACAATCTGAGAAAGGTTGTTTCGCATTCTATTTCCCGTAAGGCAGGAGTAGGAGGCGGATGCTGTGTTTGAGTTGGAAGAGACTTCGGTCTTCACTGATGACTGCGGGATGGAATCAGGGACAGAATTGGAGGTCTGCTCAGAGACACTTGACATCGGTATGTGAGATGGACTGCCGGACGAGTGTACGGTCTTCCAGGCAGAGGTCTGTTCCATTACATTGGCCGCAAAGCGGAAAATGTTATTCCACGGGTTCGTTCTTCCTTAGGATTTGCGATGCTTTGTCCGTCTTTTCTTCATAGAATTTTTTTTCTGCTGATCCGTTCTTTCTTCGGAATCAACTTGCGCTGCTTCCTCCGTCTGTTATCCGTAGGATTTGTCTTCAGCTGCTTCGTTCTTCTTCCCTTCGTAAGATTTTTCTTCCCTTGCTTCGTCCTTCTTCCCTTCGTAAGATTTATCTTCCACTAATTCGTCCGTCTTTTTTTCGAAGGATTTGTCTTCCGCTGCCTTATCCGTCTTCTTTTCGTAGGATTTTTCTTTCGCTGGTTCGTTCCTTCGTAGGATTCCTTCTCCTCTGTTTCGTCCGTCTTCTGTACATTGGATTTTTTTCTCCACTGATTTATTCTTTCTTCTTCTGCGGCTTCGCCCGTCTTCTCTACGTAGGATTTTTCCTCTGCTTTTTCGCTCTACCTTCTGATTTGTCTTCCGCTGCTTCGTTCTTCTTCTTATCATTTAATTTTTCTTCCTCTGCTTCGTTCTCCCACATTATTTTTCTTTGGCTGCTTCGTCCATCTTCTTTTCGTAGGATTTCTCTTCAGCTGGTTGGTTCCTTAGTAGGATTTATCTTCCGCTGCTTCTCCCATCTTCTCTGGTTCATACACCTTCTCTTCGTGGGATCCTTTCCCGCTACTGCGTCCGTTTTCTCCTCGTAGAATTTTTCTTCTGCTGGTCGTTCTTCAGCAGAATTTTTCCTCCGCTTCTACGCCTGTCTTTTCTTCGCAGAATTTTTCTTCCTTTCCGGGATCCTTTCTCGCTACTTCGTTCGTCTTCTCTGCGTAAGATTTTTCTTCTGCTAGTTCATTCTTCCTTAGGATCTGTCTTCTGCTGCGTCGTCCGTCTTCTTATCGTACAATTTATTTCTGCAGGTCCGTTCTTCCTTAAAATTTCTGCCTCTGTTGCGCTTGTCTTCTCTTCGTAAGATTGTTCTTCTGCTGGTTACTTCTTCTTGGATTTTTCTTCTTCCTTTCTTCGCAGGATTTTTCTTACATTGCTTTATGCGTCTTTCCTACGTAAGATTTTTCTTCAGCTGGTTAGTTCCTGCGTAGGATTTGTTCTCCGCCACTTCGTCGTCTTCTTTTCGTAAGATTTGTCTTTTGCTGATTCATTCCTCCATTGAACACAATACTCGATTGCTGTGACCCTTTTATTACTGACTCAGGTCTGAAAACCAAAAATCAAGAGAAAAGTCTATGTTTACAAATCTAAGAACTAGGTTCCCCACTCTCTCAGTCAAAGGACGATTTTTGTCTTCCGTTTTTTCGTCCGCGTCCTCTTCGATTTTTCTTCCGCTGTTTCGCTTGTCTTCTCTTGGTAGGATTTTCTTTTGCTGCTTCGTCCCGCTTTTGTTCACAGGATTTTTCTTCTGCTGCTTCGTCCGTATTTTTTCGTACGATATTTCTTCTGTTGGTTTGTTATTCCCTAGTTTATTTTTTGCAGCTGGTTCGCACTCCTTCTCATCGTGGGATCTTTTTCCGGTATTTCGTTCTTTTTCTCTTCGTAGGATCGTTCTTCCGCTGGTTCGTTCATCCCAAGGATGTTTCTTCCGCTGCAACGTCAGTTTTCTCTCAGTAGATTTTTCCTGCTGGTTCGTTCTTTCTAAA
The DNA here is from genome assembly GCF_963082655.1 of Stomoxys calcitrans. Lineage (NCBI taxonomy): Eukaryota > Metazoa > Arthropoda > Insecta > Diptera > Muscidae > Stomoxys > Stomoxys calcitrans. The sequence goes on along the minus strand of NC_081555.1, from coordinate 161,432,266 downwards.
GACTTTTCTCACACTGTTTCATCGGTCCATGTTTCGTAGAATTTTTCTTCTGCTGATTCCTTTTTCCGTAGTTTTTTCTCCGCTGCTTCGTCCGTCTTCTCTTTGTAGGACTTTTTCTCCTGCTGGTTCGTCCGTCTTCTCTTCGTAGGTTTGTTCTTCCGCTGGTTCGTTCATCCGTAGGATTTTTCTTCCGCTGCAATGGCCGTATTCTCCCAGTAGGAGTTTTCTTCTGCTGGTTCTTTCTTTCTTAGGATTTTTTACGCTGCCTCGTCGGTCTATGTTTCGCAGGATTTTTCTTCCGCTTCTTCTTTCGTCTTCTCTGCGCAAGACTTTTCTTCTGCTGGTCATTCTTCCTTACAATTTTTCTTCCGCTGCCTCGTCCGTCTTCTTTACAAAGGATTTTTCTTCCGCTGGCTCGTTCTTCCTTAGGATTGTTTTCCGCAACTTCGTCCATCTTCTTTACATAGGATTTTTCTTATGCTAATTCGTCCTTCCTTTTGATTTGTCTTCAGTTGTTTCGTTCATCTTCTTTTTGTAAGAGTTTTCTTCTGCTGGTTTCCGCTGCTTCATCCATCTCCTTTTCGTAGGATTTTTCTTCAGCTGATTCGTTCTTCAGTAGGATTTCTCTTCCGCTTCTTCGTCCGTCTTCTCTTCAAAGTATTTCTGCCGCTGGTTCGTACTCTTTCTCTTCGTGGGATCTTTTTCGGCTTTTTCGTTCTTTTTCTCTTCGTAGGATTGTTCTTCCGCTGGTTCGTTCATCCAATCTTATCACAGAAGGATTTTTCTTCTGGTGGTTCGTTCTTTCTTAGGTTTTTCCTCACGCTGCTTCGTCGGTCTATATTTCGTAGGATTTTTCTTCGGCTGGCTCGTTCTTCCGTAGGATTTTTTTTAGGGTTTTTTCTCCTGCTGGTTCGTCCGTCTTCTCTTCGTAGGATTGTTCTTCCGCTGGTTCGTTTATAAAGAGGATTTTTCTTCTGGTACTTCGTCCATCTCCCTTCGTAGGATTTTTCTTCTGCAGTTTGGTGCGCTTCTCTTCGTAAAATTTTTCTTCCGTCGCACCGTTTATCGAACGGGGAACGGGGAAAACTCGTTGAGGCTCGAAAGACCAAATGCTGTAAAAGGGAGATTTTCATTTTGTTGAAGTTAATCAGACACTAAATTTAATTCTATCATACAAATTATTTCTTTGCCATCCACAAGCTAGAAACTCTTATCTTATATTCATCTTATAAATAGAAAAACATAAAACAAGCTAGATTCTGCATTGATTCAACCTTACGATGGGTGCAACAGTCTAGGACGAGTTATAAGACATTCCTTGGTCACCTATGATACTAATTAAGCTGGGGTTTTAAAACACCTGTTGTGCTCTATGTGGTATCCTTAAGAAATCCACCATAGCTCATATTGCGGCATCGCATGGCGCGCTTCATAATAAGAAGAATAAACTTTTCGTAAATAACAACTGGGTTGCCTCAATGCATAACCGAAGGAGTCATTTGTACACTCACTCCTTTAAGGCATAAAAATTTAAGCCTAGTGTCAAACTTTGGTTTATAGGAAAATTCTAGTTTTTACAATCCAATAGAGAGCTATAGGAAAATCCTGTTGTCTCATAACTGTATCCCATACCAAAGACCCAAGTGGCTATCTTGGCAACCAACTTAGCAAAATTTCCAACTGTTCATCTATACTTCCATCCATCTATGCATACATACGTCCATCTATCCGTTATAGTCTATGATACCCATGACATTAACTGTGTTGATGAGACGAACCATTACAATGAGGCTATTTTCTACAATGACATCGTGATGATTTTACGTCCCGAAAAATACAAAGTACACGCTGGGAATGATGGAGATATAAATCGAAATGGAAATGACAGCCCAGAGAC